>NC_063190.1:4034369-4051869 GCF_017589495.1 Alosa alosa
CCTCCATTCACAGACGCACCGTGAGTATCACTGTCAATAGACGATCGATCATAATCTCCAAAAGGATATTCTCCTTCAGAATCAGAATAGGTGAATAACATAGCCAATGTTCCTAACACTTCATCACACGTGAACATTTTTCAACATTTGGTGTAGGCCTATTTCTGCTTCAATTTGTGCAAAACTATGGCCTGCATCGCTTCCGCGTCATTACAAATGCACGTCGGTCTTTGTGTTTCTCGCGTTTAATACAAGTATTTCCTGAAAACTTTGTGCAGCGATTTTGGGTTTGAATCAAGCTCTGGATGTCTAGCACATAGTGGAGTAGAGTACAAACCGATTCGCCACCGTACTTGGATCTATCGTCTATTTTAATCAGTATTGTTGTTTGTCGCAATTAAAAATAGCCTCAAGGGCCGGATTACATTATTATTTTGACATACGTCGCGGGCGCGGGCCGGATTTGGCCCGTGGGCCGGGTGTTTAAAACCCCTGCCTTAGTGACAAGGACTCTGAGCAGTAAGTGTAGGAGGCCAGATCAATGGTCTCTGTGGCTTGTAGTCTTCGTTTTCAGGCCCATCAATCAGGGCGTATGAGCTCATAGACAGCCAAGCAGAGAAAGGTTGGTGTCTCAGGCGCCCTGGCGTGGTGCCCTCATACAGGACTCCTGCCCCAGACGCCCACCCCTGGATTTACAATGAGATGTTAATCACCAGTGCTGGACTGCACATCAAGGGCCCCTGACCAGCATTAGTGAGCCATTTGTTTTGAGAAAAGCAAGACATTAAACTGCGGTATATGTTTGGCAAATGAAGTCAGGGATTCTTTTGGTGTTGACTGCACTGGAACATAAAAGCTCTTTTGTAGCTTTGCTGAAATTAGTAAGTGGATTTATCGATGCTCTCACTCCCACCCCCTTACTGGAAACTCCAAAGGCGCCTTTGTCCTTCATGATTTCTACATCTGCACCTGTGTGGCCGGACCGATCACTCACAACATTCACTTGTTCTCCGAGACGTTCTGCTCACAGTTGGCGGTGTCTATTTCAGACACTCTCTCTCTCTCTGCACTTTTCTCTCTTTTCCCTTTCATGTAAGCCTCCCATTTTCCTGTGTAACTATGGGAACAGAGGCAATGGGAGAGATCTGCGCTGCTCTCAGCTCAGGACGTAGCTTACGTAGCACAAACACACAGTTAGCTCGGACAAGACAGACGACGGACCATTACGTAATGGCAGTGCCTCGATGACCGCAGAAACCCTATCCATTACAAACCATATTCTTCTTCCTGTGATTTGCATGCTCTGGCCTGGAGCGCTCGGATTATTTTGGAAGAGAGCATGAGTTATGTAAGCTCTACCAGGGTAATTTCTGTGGTGAATTTCCCAAATTGGCAGTGATCTCGCCTACAGTTTTTTTGTGGAGCGTAGGAGAGGGAGATAGAACGAGAGGGCACAGAGACGGGGTCGTTGAGTGCATCCGTACAGGCGAGCGAGTGAGGGTGAGGGTGTTTGTGTGCGCCTCTTCTCTGTGAAGCCCTGAAGTCAGAGTTTTGTGGGTAATTTATCAGCTGTTTGTTGTGATGGCCCACCTGCTACAGACTGACTCATTAGTATTCTGCTGCAGCGGGGCCAGAATAGGTGTCTCTTAAAGAAAAAGTCACTGCAGTGAAGATATCAGCCTGGGGAACATCTCTCTATAGCTGTAGTACACTGCAGTATGTACACACACCACACACACACACACACGTTGGCACACAGGCATATGTGCACAAACACTATATAAGCTACTTTAAAAAATATATAGAATTTTTGCACTTACCAGTCAGTGTACCACCAGACGTTTCAGAAATGAAGTGTACATTTTGAAGGCACTTCTTAAAGGCTTACTCATTCACAGCATCTACGCAAGATACATCACCTTAGATTGACATATACATAGTGGTACACTGAGAATTTGTTAATGAAAATGTGCTGTCAGTGTGTAAGGTAGCTGGCAGGCAATGTAAAATGTTGGGGGGCATTATCTGCATCCTGTGTTTGTACTCTGTCAACATTTCCTGGTTCCCTACTCAAGCCACAAGCCAATTCTTTAGCAAAATGGATATTATTGGGTGCAATTATTCCTCTGGAGGTTGTCCCAGTCATTCAAATGTTCCATCTCAAGCCTTTGTTTGCGTCTGTGCACATTTTTCTGTGAGGGTAGGAAATGTGCAGTGTCATGTGATCGCTTCGGTGGTGATGCTAAGCAGGGCTTGCATAGCTCGGGGCGCTGAGATGAGAAACGGTCTTATACCACACTCCGCTCCGCTCCGCTCCGCTCTCAGGGTGCTTCATACAGAGTGCAGTTCAGCTAGCGTAACTCACACTACGCAGACGGCTCCCCGAGAGAGTGTGTCTCAGAGAACACTGCTTTTATTCGTGTGTGATTGATGAAGTCCTGACGATCCTCCTCCTCCTCCTCCTCCTCCTCCTCCTCCTGTCTCTCTCTGGGTCATCTCACACGTCCTGGAGTAGAGACTGTCACTGCACTGCACGTTGTAGATGATATATGTAATTTAACATCACGCCAGGTGGCATATAGCTGTGATGAAGGTGACACAAAGGCTGGAATTGTTTTGTGTCTCCCCTCCTGCTGTGCATTCTGGGACAGATGAAGATGATTAAGGCAGGTCACTCAACGAAAGCCTTCAGACAGTGACAGGAGTTCTGTGGAGGTAATGACTAGAATACTACTGGAAGGCATTAACTGCACCAAAGAGTAAACTTTATGCAGAGAGATGGTAGCTTACACATGCACTGATCTCATTAGGGTCATTCCTTCAGCAAGAATCTGTATTTGAGAGAGAAGTTTGTAAAAACTGTTTAAGTGATGCAATGGCACAAATGAGTCTACCCTTCAGTGTGGTATGCACATTTGAAATAACATTAAAACAGGAACACTGATGAAGTGGAGATACAAGGAGTGTCTCACAGTGGGTGTGGGGAGGTACTTCAGAACATTCCGTGGAGATTATCATGACTAACTTTGTGTTAGTTTGGGGGATTTCCACTGCCGATCAGACAGATGGTGATAATGGCCAATCAGAGACCTGAAACAAATCAAACAAAGGAGATGTGTTATCAGCAAACACTAAAACTGGAGATTTCGTTTAACAAAATAACCATTTCCAATGACCTAAATAAGAGTTGCACATAGAAAGGGAGGTATTTATAAATCCCAGGGTTTGTGTGGACGGGTTCTTAGTTTCCCTCCTCTTCTTGTACCCATGGTTTGTGTGTGTTTGTGACCGTGGGCTCTTGGGATGCCTGTCTGTGCCAGTTTGTATCACGGCTGTCGTCACAGACTCCTTGTCCACCGAGGGCTTGGCAGTGCTCTCCAGTGGCCGACAGGCTCTTCTCTCGGCCTGGTAACTGGAGCCCCCCTGCCTCTCCCAGCGAGGAGTGGACCAAGGAGTGCACGACACACACACACACACACACACACACACACACACACACACACACACACACACACACACACACACTCACCAGCCAGGCTACGCCAATGGGTTCCTTGCTCTTGTTTACATTGGAGTGGAAGTCAGCGTGTGATTAAGCATGCAGGGCAGAGGAGCGAAAAAGGACCAGGAGAAAGAGAGAGAGAGTAGAGCGGGAGATAGATAGATAGATAGATAGATAGATAGATAGAAGATGGAAGGGAGAAGGAAGAGGGAGTGAAAAGGAAAGAGCAGGGCTTCCATTAGAAGGGTGGCTTTGAGGCACTTAGAGCCTCGATGCACAAGGCAATTTTTTTAAGCAACTGGAACAGGCAGTCTGCCTTGTAGATGCACATGGGCTGAGGATGGGAAATGGGTCAGGACGGGAAACACAGGACAACAGAGGAGCGTTTGTTTCATTTGAACCAAAAAATATGACCGGTGATGTACACTGGTGAGCAGCCTTTCAGCACTACCCTATACTAGACGAGCTTTTGAGTAGCCTGGGTAATAACAGTAAAAGCCAGCGTGGCCACTTTACAATCTGGGACGTGCATTATTTTATGCTATCTGAACACCGTGTGATCCATTATCCCTCACATAGCATGCTCACCTGCTAGAATAATTCAAGTTTAAGTGTGCTTATTGTGTGCTAGAATTTGTGTGTGCCATTTGTTGGGTTGAAGAGTTTCCAATGGCTTCCAACAGGAAATTGCTTGCGGGACTTGCATGGTAGTCTCTGCCCTTGGTAGACAGTAGAGAGGCATGAAATGCAGAGTGCTTTTGAGAGAGAGAAAAGCTGCATACAGAAATGAAATATGAAGTATTTTCAAGAATAAAGTGGTTTCTGTTCAAACTGAAGGCATGTGTGGAAACAGTATCTCTATATATAGTGACTGTGTCCCCACTTATCCCTCTGTCAGGCCACAGTGGCTGAACTCGTCGGAACAGTAAGAGCCGTTTCACGTGTTTTCCCCTTCACCAGCTCTGACACGAGGATTCAACAGATGGACGCCGCTCCCTGAGGGATGAAGACATTGCATGCTGATATCTTTTTTTTTTCTCAGAATGTTTTTCTGTGATCCCGTCTCACTGTGTGGTGGGGAGAGATGCTTAAGTCGCAAGCTTGTGAGCATTTTTTGGAAATGTATTTGAAGTATACTCCGAACCGCTCAGAATTGAGAGATTCAGATGCACAGTGGGATCATAGAGTTGGCTCCTCTGACTGAATGGTGTCCGTGAGGCTGATGTAGGGGAGAGATGGTGTCCGTGAGGCTGGTGTAGGGGAGAGATGGTGTCCATGAAGCTGGTGTAGGGGAGAGATGGTGTCCGTGAGGCTGGTGAAGGGAGAGATGGGAAGAGCTTATCCCTATCAGTATTACCAGCCAGAGGAGCTGACAGCAAGAGTGATGAGATGGCAGCCTCAAGAAGTTGGGTTATTTAGTGTTGGATAATTGTGTGTGTGTGTGTGTGTGTGTGTGTGTGTGTGTGTGTGCACTGGGAGGTTAAGGGGATTGCTTATGAAGTTTGTTGGTGTGTCATGTTTGGGATGCGCTGTCTGTCCACACTGATGCCTCCGGTGGGTTGGCACAGTCAGATGTTTGATTGACGTAATTGCCAGGTTGGTTATGGCTGCTGTCAATCATCTGTTTCAGTTCAGCATCTGTGTAATGCACAAGACTAAAACCGTGCAGTATGTTGTTTTTCGCCCAGGCACTGTAATCCAGTCATGAACTCTGTGCATTTTTGATACAGCCTCCCCACTGTTGCTTTGTGTTTTTTAGTTCTATTTTGACATTTTCTCTTTGGCGCTAATGCATGTGATGCCTTCACGGGCACGGTAGGCTCACGCGTCAGGCCTGATTCAAAGTGATGGTGCTATATTTGCGGTGAGCAGCATGATGTGGGAGAGCACTCTCCGCGGTTACGTAACACTCCCACACAATCTCCCTGACTACCCAGCCAGGCCTCAGACCTCGGTCCTCCTGTGGGGACGTGTGGTCATGGCGTGCCTGAGGTCGACTCCCTCCGCCCCTGCCCTGACTAACGAACATCAGCGCCTGCTCTTGGCGACGCAAACAGGATTCTGACCATCGAGCTGATTTCCACCAGTCATGATGCCCAGACTGAATCAGAGGTCTTTTAGCTGTACATTTAGTGGAGCCAATCTGCCGCTGTGAGCGATTATAGTCACTGCCATTTGGGTTTAGACGCTTGGAGCCTCTGCTTTCTAATTGTGTGTAGACATGTTTCATTCCCTTGTAATCAAGTTAATTAAATCTCGGTAATTGAGGGCCCTCTGAAATGCGTAGACTCTCCTCCCTTCATGAATTATACAGGTCATGGCAGGTGACGCACCTTGACGGTCATTATTTCATTTCACGAAAGTAATGGATCTCAGTGTTTTTTTCTTCCTTTTCCGCCCTCAGCAGCTGCTAAATGCTTTAGTGATTCTATCCAGCCAGGGCCAAGACTCTTCATTTGCCCAATTCTGAACGTGGCTGTGAGACGTCACATTCATTAGAAGGACAAATATTTTTATGTTCCATCCATAGAATCCTGTCCTTGTATCACATCAGGATAATGGGAAGGTGCTTGTGTGCATTCTGGTGTACATTTAACTCCTTCCACTGTCTTTCCCTTTGCCCACTTTTGTCTGCCTCAGTGACCCTAATCCATGTAATCACTGAACAGTTAGCCAGCAGCTTCCAGGGGGATTGGGCTAATTAGAATGTATAGAGAGTGAGGTGCCATGGTAACGGGACGAGGCCGGGGGCGTTTATGATGTATGCGCGCGGTGGCATTTGAGCGCGCCGGCTCTTATCTCTCCCCGCAGGCCGAGGGGCCGAACAGCTCCATCAGATCCTCCGCTTTGTTCCCGCCCGCCCGGCAAACAGCCCTGCCTGCTCACCGCGTCCCATTGTGAGGGTGACGAGCTGTGTCTCCTCTTTTGTGCACTCGTGAGTGCGTAGGTGGGAGAGATCTTTATGTTTTTCTTTTTGTCCTCCACTATTTTCGGTGGGGGGGTGGGGGGAGGATGATGTTCCTTTAAGAATATTATCACTATATAATTAGGGCGGAGGTTGTCTTAATATGTGGCAAGAGGGTTCTGTGTGAAGGTTTTGCATGCTGTCACTGTGTTCAGCAAAGCAGCAAGATGCTTCCACTACTCTCTGATCTCAGCTCAGTACCCCCGCCCCTCCATTGTGAAAAAAATAAGCCAGTCCTTTTATCTCCAAGCCTCTGGATTGATTATGGTCGTATTTGGATCTTGAGATGGCGTCTGCATTAATATCAGGCTGCTCCCCAACCTCCCAGTGGTGAAGCATGGCTCATTAGCCCATGAGCTCGAGCCCCTTGTTGGCCGGCTAGGGCTCAGGGCTCAGGTGGTGTGTAGTCAGCCACGCATTTGTGAGTTAAGTGGGGACTACGGCAGGCTGTTGACCTTTTTGGAAGCAGCAAACTTCATTTTAAGCACCATGCGCCAAGTACATTTAATGCTGCTTTTTCATGCCCCCCCAACACACACACACACACAGACACACAAAAACAGACACACACACACTTCCAGATAGTGCGGCTCCCTTGAAATCTCAACTGAAGCTCTACAGCGTTACAGTAGTATTTAAGCCTCATCAATAGACAATGGCTTCACCTTTAAATGCTGTCAGATGCTGAAAGGCCAGGCAGCATTTACGCTGGTGTGTTAACCTTAACCCTTTTGTGCACCATTTGTCCTTGTGGCCAAATCTGTGGGTATTGCTAACATAAAAGGAAGTTCAGCAGCTGTGTTATGGGGTTTTTGACTGTTTTCGCAGCAGTCGATTTTAATCTCGACTGTTTTTAGTCAGTCCAGCTCAAGCTTTCATTTTTAGCCTCTTTCATCCCCACCCCCTGATTGTGCTATAAATACAAACTGTGCTTGATTACCTTCAGGCCAGTCACTTGCTCCACTCCTCTTAAGTGAAGGGTGTGAGAGGAAACCAATTGCACTGCGTTTAAAGAAGGCAACAAACCTGTGTGTAGATGGTTCCTGTAGAATAGTGTTAACCTGTGTGTGTGTGTGTGTGTGTGTGTGAGCGCGAGAGAGAGAGAGAGCACTGAAGCATAAATAACAGTTGAAATCCTCCTCTGTCTCTTCAGGATGCTGCCTGCTCTCTATTTGGCCGAACACAGCACCTGTCCACAATAGTTTAGCTGTGAATGTGTGACGGAGACTCAGTGCTTTCTCTGTGTTGCAGCAGCTGACCTTCTAAATAGCAGCCACTGGCACATTGCACAGGGTTTGTGTGAGAGAGAAATTTCCAATTTAATGCTCAGGTGGTAATGGTAATTGGAATTCCATTCAGCGCTCCTTAGAATGAGGTAAGTGTGTGTGTGTCTGTATGTGTGTGCATAAGAACCCTTTATTAGGCAATCAGCTGAATCCATGTAGATTGGCTGATAGGAATATGTCAGTGTTCATATGGTTGGGGGGGGATGTGTGCATGAGAGTCTCTCTCATATGCACGTAGCAGGAAAATAATAATTTAATTCACAAACACTTCATGCACTCACACATTGACAGAGAGAGAGAGAGAGAGGAAAACACGTGACTGGGTGTGTGCCTCGGTTCCTTACATGGCAGGTCTGCGGGGTTGCTCGTTGTGTTATTGATTTGTGCAGAAGTGGCGATGGATCTTTTCAGACGCTCCCTTGGGATTGGCCATCAGACCATTACTCTCTGTTTCGACCAGCAGAAGGACATTGCTCTGTGGCCGCCCGGCTCATTGGGAGCCTCACGACTGCACTGATGAATACCTGGAGCCCAAGATGTGATTACATACGTGAGCTTGTGGAGTCATATTTCTCCTTGCTTGTTTTCGTTGGCCCACCCCACACCCCTCCAGTAGTGTCGTGTGATTAATCTCCCCAGCCCGCCGGCGTCACGTGAGTGCCATCTCTGATTGGTGAAGGCTGGAGGTGCGCAGACGGTGGAGCTGGTGTCGCTAGTCGGTGGCCCAAACTGCCACCTCTCCAGTGTAAGTGACATCCCCAAAGAAACAACAGCCTAGCCAGGCACGGAGCAGCACAGCCCCTTCCTTGACCTGTTCACCACATGAGGTGCCACCCAACATCAGGGACGTCTCAGCACACTTCCTCCCAGCAGTCTGAGAGAAGGCTAATCCACCCTGATCAAAAGCTGAAGCCTTCCTCTTCCTCTCTCTCCCTTTCTTTTTCTCTCTCTCTCTCTCTTTCTATCTCTCACTTTGTTTTTTCTTTGGCAAGGAGTCTGAAATTTGTTCCGCCTGTTTTCTTTAAACTTCCTCCTTCCATAAGGAATTTACAGCCAGCGAAGGTTACATAATGTCTTTGAGTGCCAGAGAACGGCATTGAAAAGTGCTGAGAAAGGAGGTCTTGTTTGTCTTCCTACTTCCTCTCTGCTTCCCCCTCCTCCTACTCTCTGCCTCCACCACGCTGTGTTCCTCTGCCAGCCTCTGCTTCATCACACAAGTGCTGAGGTCCCTTTGCTGGGTGTTATGTGTCCACTGTGTTGCCTGTTATTTGTCCAAAAATGGAGGGGGAACAGCAAAACCGCAAGTCAGTGTGACAAAGTTTCGGGCTCATCAGTAAGATGATGCTGATGCTGGTTTTTCACCAGCTACTGTCTCCCTTACTGTTTCATCGTGCTCATGCCAGCAAGGGTTTGGTTTCCTGCACACATTCGGTGTGTGAGAGACCTGGAGATCTCGAGAGGCCTCATCTCCTCAGCCAGAGACCCCTTCACTCATCTTGCGAACCTTTGACTCTGCTGCTATTTGTTGCTCGTAGCAGAAGAGGGGATGATTGCTCCAAACAAAGCAAGTTAGCCATACTGTATGCTCTACAGTAGTGAGAGTGCTACAGAGGGCTGCCAGAGGCTACTGTAATGCTCCCCACTCTACTTCTCTCATGGATAGCATTGAGGTTAGATGCAGACAGTGATTTTTAATTGTCATTTAAATTCTTTACTCAAGATCAGAATTAGCATGTATCAGTGTCATGGGTTGTTTATTTTTATCAGGTTTTGTTTTTGTTTTTGTTTACATTTTCTCCACTCTAAATAAGCATTTAGCTTCTAGCAGAGATTGTATAGAGTGTGCCCCCCTCCAACTCCGCCCCCTCCAGTTCCCATGGTGATACTCCCTCACACATCTCCGTTGCGTGGCCTGTCTCCTCCCTGGCAGGCGGGTAATTAACCCCCTCGATTGCATTAGCCAAACATTTCCCCACTCTAATGGCACCTTCACGGCTCCACGGGAGAGGGAGAAGGGGGGCGGACAGAGGCTGCGGGCTCTCTGTCTCTCTCTCTATCTATCTATCTATCTATCTATCTATCTATCTATCTCTCTCTCTCTCTCTCTCTATCTCTCTCTCTCTCTCTCTCTCTCTCTCTCTCTCTCTCTCTCTCTCTCTCTCTCTCTCTCTCTCTCTCTATCTATCTATCTATCTCTCTATCTATCTATCTATCTATCTATCTATCTCCCTATCTATCTATCTCTCTCTCTATCTCTATCTATCTATCTATCTATCTCTCCCTATCTATTCCTCTTTCCCCTGTTCTCTCTCTCTCTTGGACTCTGTTCTCACACCCCTGCCAAGACTGGCAGCTGACGCCATCAGGAGCCGTGATGCCAGGCGAAGTGGACGCAACATGGGGGGTGGCCGAGGGGACTTAGGCGGAGAAGGCCCTGGCACTGTCTGACACCTACGCAGGCCCTGATTTTTAATAGCTTCATGTTGTGACTGACCGTATTCCGACCCGCATTAGTGTTATGAGTTGAAGGCCCTAGATAGGATGGTGAGTGGGTGGATGGATGGGTGGTTAACTATTTGGCATTAAGAGATTGGGCTGACTCAGAGCTCTCAAAGCGATGTGACAGCCAAAATCATCTGTCAAACCTGTTTGTTTAACAGCAGCAGGTTTCTAATGGCTAAAAATTGTGTAATGATGCATAAATAGAAACTCATTAGTGTCCTTGAGCTATTTTTACATGCGATGTCTTTTGATGACTTGGAGGCTAAAAAAGAATATTCTGACTAGCACAACCTGTATTCTAACGCGACTAGGTCGAAGCGGGGGTGTTGATTTGCTGCATATGTTTGGCAATTCCAGAAGACTGCGTCTGCTTAGAACGTGACTCTTTGGAAAGTCAAGTGCTCTGCACACCAAGCCTGTGACTCACATCCAACTCATTTGTGAGAAGATTGACGTTTAGCCGCAAATAGAACCAAAGTCATTGACGACAGCCGTCACTAACATTCCAGAAGTAATTCTGCAGTGGATGCCAGTTGTCATGGCAGCCCAGGCTCCCTACCATGACACTTTCTCCTCTGGCTTTGACATTGCTAAAGGCATCAGTGGCGTGATGGAAGCTGGCAGGAGGCTTTTGAAGTCTAAGCATGCGAGGCTGCACTGCACGTCACCATCACCACTGGCCAACACACAGTTCCCCCGTAGGCCTGGGTTACACAACGACGTCGAGCAGGACTGCCCTCGCCTGGTTCAGTTCCTACTCTGTGACACAGCGTTCTGACTCGGGGAGCAGAACATCAGGAGATTGAGCAAAAACGGAACGGACAGGATGTTTCAGTGACTGGGAGGGAATTTAAGCTGTGACGAATGACGCTAAGGACTGAAGATGTGCACTGATAGATTAGTGTGACACTCAAAGCACAGAACACAGGGGGGTTCATTTGTGTCGTGTATTGCTCGTGAAGTCCCAGGGGTCCTGACCTGTGTGCATGTGCTGCTGACCGAGGCAAGATCCCCTCACAGGCTTGACATTTAAAAGCCGTTTTTTATATAAGCGATGAAAACCTGTTGTGGTTTGCAAATCGCGGGTGGAGGTGCTCTTGCCAAACACGTAGACTCTTGTTTACGTCCAGAAAATGAATCTGACATGACAAGACATGGAGTCTAAAGGGACTCTTTACTCAAAAACAGCCTGGTCACGTTTTAAAGTTAATTCTCTTTGACGGCCATTTGGCAAAGATACTACATAAACAAAAGTGAACGGAATACTGATTACCTCCATAATGTAATCAAGTGAGTTATGATGTTTTGTTTTGGACAGGGAAGGGTAGGAAGGACCTTCGCGTCTCTGACAGTAACCGAATGCTCCCAGCAGAGGTTCACAGTACTTTCTCTCACAACAAGTCTCTTTCTCTCACTCCTGGACTCATACCAGCAGACAGGGTTTTAAAGTCCTAGTGCACAGTTATTTTGCTCCTTTGCCGTGCACGCCATGAGTTATTGACCTCATTTTGTTATTGCGGCAGAAAGATGCAGCATCACAGGCCCGTTTGGAACCAAATGTACTCAAAGTGCCGGCTGCTCGATCGCACCAAAGTGGCAGATTTACGCATCCTGCTTGACGATACGTCAGCAAGTGGCACAGGCAGCTGACAGGAGCCTTTTCTTTTCTTTTTTTTTTGCAACGTGGAGACGTCGATGGCCAGGGCGGACACGCACAAGATTGATGCTGCAGCTGGAGTGTGACGGAACGGCAGAGAAACTCACTCTGTCTGCCTTCTGGGCCGGTGTTGGGGGTGGGGAGGGTGGTGGGGGGTCTCTGATCTGATTATCTGGATTATCAGCCAATTGCATCGATTAAAAGCTTCATGGCTCGCCAGAGGCCAAAGGCACCCAGAACAGATGAAGCTTTTGATTGGGCCAGAGTGACGTGGCCCTCTGTAGGAAGGAGTCAGGGCTCTTGGTGATGGATTTAAACTAAAGACGTTTCACAGGGTTGGATTGGGTATCTATCCTAGCCATTTTTCTGCTCCATGTAATTTCCCACAATTACTATACCAACAATATGACGAATGTCACCATGCAGGTGTGTGTGTGTGTGTGTGTGTGTGTGCGCATTTGTATTTTTTGTTTGTGTGCAGGCCAGGGTGTATGTTTGTGTGAATGTATTCATGTTAACTTGGCTTGCCTATTTCCTTCATTTTTAAAAGCGTACCATAATTACTGGATCTGTTGAGTTTCTAGATCTCCATGGTAACACACAAAGGCAGTACTGTTGGTCATTCAAAGCAGACTTCTCTCTTCCTGTTGACAGGGAATTTAATGTAAACCAGCTACATGTGTATATTACAATGTATATAGTATTATTAAAATCATTGAATGAGATATCCATGGAAATAGAATGTTTGTGTGTGTGTGTGTGTGTGTGTGTGTGTTGTCTCTGTGGCAAGGTGTTATTTGTGAGGCTTTGTGAGGCCTGCTGAGTACCCCATGTTGCTGTCGGTGCTCTAGCTCATCTTATCGCCATTGCTTTGAATCCAAATTTGAATTTATTTGAATGGCGACCTTTACAAAGAGATACCATAGGTTAGTTCCGCCAGACTTTCCGTCTGAGTTTTGTGTGTGTGTGTGTGTGTGTGTGTGTGTGTGCGTGTGTGTGTGTGTTTTGTGAGCTCTCTCACCTTTTTTCTTTGACATGCTGAAGACGGGACGTGCTGTTTTCACTGTGCTGTTCATGAAGGTGAAGCTCACGCGGGCATCGCATGGCTTTCTTTTTCGAGGCCGCTTGTGTCCTCCGCTCTCTGGTGTCACATCAGGGTAAGACCTCCAAAGAGGGTGTGTGTGTGTGTGTGTGTGTGTGTGTGTGTGTGTGTGTGTGTGTGTGTTCTGTGTCTATTTATAACAGTACTGTATAGCAAATACAATAATACAAAATAATAAAATAGTACAATAATAAAAATAGAATAGCAAAAAGAAGCACTACTGTAGCAACAGAAATAGTTTGTGTTTACAACTCTGCTATCTACTATTTGTGTGGGAAATTATTTAGAACGACATTTTGCCATGGACAAACCGGAGCATATCATGTCTATTGTTCACAGAAGCTCAGCCATGAATATGTGCTTTTTGTAGAGTTTGTGGGCCTCTTTTCCTCTGCCATTTGAACAAAAGTCAGCGCACTGAGCTGAGTGGGTGAGCACGCCGATGGCCCCAGGCGCTCGGGCATGTGGGAGATGGAGCGTAGCGCACTGAGGCGTCCGCTAAAGGACCAGAGAGGACCAAAAGGATTGGGCTCTGTGTGTGTGTGTGTGTGTCTGTCTGTGTGTGTTGGGGGGGTTAGTCAACACGAGTCGTCATCGTCCTTTACTTCCTTTTCTGTTTGCTTGCTTATTGGGATCCTCTAGTCTAAACAAGGACACACAGATGTGCTTGCATGCACACACACACACACACACACACACACACACACACACACACACACACACACACACACACACACACAGAGTTACTGTACTCATCTTCCTGATTTACCTGTTTATCTTTGTATCTCAATTTGATGTTCATTTTATCATGTGTACAACAGGACATGATGTTTCTCTCCGGTCGTCTCACTTGAGCCCTTAGTTAAGTTTCCTGCCACAGTTGATAAAAAATGGATTTTCGTCAAAGATTTAGTTTTAAGCCCAGTTAGACAGCCTCGGAGCATGTCAGGATTCAAAGTGTGCCTGATGCGAATATCGGAATGGAATGGTGTCTCATGCTTTCATTATTTAGGAGATAAGTCTCTGACACAGAGGCATCTCATGCCTGAGTGCGTGCAGCAGAAAAGAGCTGGGGCTCAAGTCAAGACAGCGGTGCCCAATGCCTGGGTACATTAGACATTTAACACCTCATTGACTCAGCAGAGCCATAGAATGTCTTCAGTTAATGTTGAAGTTCTTAAAGACAAATGTGATTATATTTCGTTGTTAGTAGCCTGTTGCAATTGAAATCTGTCGGTTTATGGTTTCATTTTGTCAGGGCAAGCTAGTACTATAGGTGTAGTTCCGTTTATTTTTAGCAAGATACTTTCTCTAGCCTGACGTCGTCATACTCAAGTTCTAGTCAGAATATGAGTCTGATACTGCTCCATTGGGATGCGATTATGGGCCAACCGATACAGGGGGTGAATCCTGTAGGGAGAACACCTGAACCATCCTTCTTCTCCACAATTGCCTTAACATTGGGGTCGTTTTTTTAACGTTATTAGACTGTCAATATCTTTTACAACAGATGCAGTGGCGAAATCTAAATGTCTACCATAGCAACAGTGTTTTTGTTAGGGAGAACCGGGATGAATGAAACACTTTCTAATTAAACGTCATTTACAAAGGCATCATACCATACTGAAAACTAATATTTTGTCACTAGCAACCTACAGTATCTGTTCTCTCTCAAACACAGTTGCATTTTCAGCTCTAAACAAATCCGTTCAGGAGGTCTTCTGGTCTGAACAGCTCTGGTTCGGGCATAGTCGCTCCACAACGGAACAAGTCCAGACCAAATTTCCCGACCTCAAATGTTGTGGGCGGGGCTAAGTTCGGCTAGCATCCAGGCTATACTTCCTCTGCACTTCAGTTCCAAATAACCTCGATCAGTAATCCTCTCTGTTTTTACTGGTGCTCCATTGTGAGCAGCTGAATAGGCTGAGCCACTGTGAATGTGGGAAACATCTATGCTGGCAATTAGTTACTTCCCCTTTGTGTTTGTTTACGAGAGCTGCGTATAACACCTCCACTCGTGCTGATGGTGTGATCAGATGCTCTGTGGCAGGTGCGTGCTGGTCTCCTCTCCGCACCAGACGGCTGTTGACCCAGCCAATGCTGAGTCTTGCGCTTGGGTCCTCCTGCCATTCCTGACATCTGCTCTCACAGTAATCGGCCGTCACACACACACACACACAATACACACTTATCTACACATATAAAGACATTTGTGGACTTACATAGTCACTACACAAGCAAACAACCTTAAATGTACATGTACACACACATCTATCCAAAACAATGATGACGCACGTGAGCTAGAGTTGGTGTGTTGAAGGCCCTGATGTGTAACAGAACGCTGCAGGCTCTTCTCTGTGTCCCCGAAAGCCTACTGGCCTACATCTCAACCTCCACTGTGCCCAACCGCGCGGGCACGCTCCTCTCCCTGGGCACCTCCACTGTGCCCAACCGCGCGGGCACGCTCCTCTCCCTGGGCACCTCCACCGCTGGCATGCACTATTCATGAGACACACACTGACTCCACTCGCTCGCTTGCAGCCAGGTGCCAGGAGTCAAACGCTGTCCAATCTGAGGGTGTGGAGAAGATGTTATGTAATGTCACCGCACTTAGTTGGTTAATGATTGTAAAATGTATTGCATGTTTACACGGGAGAGAGGTTTTTATTGTTCCACATTACGCATTCAAGCCTACTGCTGCCCCACCCCCGCCTACCTCCTGTAAAGACACACCAGTGCATAATAGTAATTAGTTGATTATTGCACGCCACTGAAGGACCTCCTGCCGCCCAGACGCCACGCTAACCACACGGCTGTGTTTTTTACAGCTTTCAATATCCACCGCCGTCAAAATGAAAACATCAAAATAAAATGCAGCCTACAGCAAGAATGAAATCAGTGTAGAAATGACAGATTTATGCAGCAATATGAAACACTGGTAATAAATAAAGGCTTTATAGTTTCAATAAGGTGTGATATAAAATCATGTTTTTCCCTTCCAGTCTTTTTCTAGAAGTGTGTGTGTGTGTGTGTGTGTGTGTGTTTCGACAAGCCCACATGGCATGCACTGGCTGTCTGTCATTTGCCTTCAAGGTTTCTGTCATATGGGGAGATAGATGTCCATACTTGACTGTGTCATGTGTAGGCGTGTGTGTGTTTATGGGGGTGTTTGGGGACATACTTGTCTGCCATTGCCAGTTTCCCCTAGCTGACTGACAGGTGGGGGGGTTCACACGCTTTTTCCATGTTGTCGCTGGTCGTCATGGTAACAGGGCCCGGAGGTGCCATGGCAACAGACGGTGTGGCACCGCCCCCGAGGGCCTGTTGTTTGTCAGGCCGGCGCTCACGGGGGAGTGCAGCCTGAGTCACAGCCACAGTCCCAGATTTGCCCCTTTTAATTAAGCCCGTGGCCACTGAATCAACTCCACACCACGCTTTCAAGAGGGACCTAATGTGAGGAGAGAATTAATGAACAGATTTGCTCTCATGCCGGCACTGTCACTCACTCTCTCTCACTCTCACTAGCTGAGCAATTTTGCATGTGTATTTGTTTATTTGTGCTTGTGTTGTGTATATGTATATGTATATGTGCTCGGATGTGCACAAATGTCAGTAATGTGTGAACAGGGCCCAGCGTACAGTACACCATGTCGAGAGCTTTCACGGTGAAGTCACAGCTGTAGACAGACACGTCGCTCTACTCCGGCATGTCTTCCGTTGGCCTAGTCCGCTGTGTGTCGTCTGCCCACGGCTTTCCCACTGGGCCCCCTCCTGTGCCCTTTAGAGTGCCCGCCACACTGCCCACACCTCTCAGTGGAAGCCGCTGCGCTCACCTGCTCCTGTGTGGGTGGGGACGATGCGGGTTTTAAATGTGGTCTGCTCTTGTCCTTTGCCTCGTTTCATCTGACGCCAGTATATTTGGGCAAGCGGTGCAATGGTGTGTCAGTGTGATGTGCTGTGTCCATGGTCTCCATTAACGTCACACTGTGACTATACCATATAGAACATTAACATTGACTGTACTGTTGCACTGATGTTTGTTACCAAAATTCATGACTTGCTCTTTATTAGCCTTTTATTATTTACAAGATCCCTTTTTTCAGCATATCCTAATTTGGCACAAATCCAGTATTGTCCAGGGCCTGTCATTACACTGTATGTGTTATTTGTCTTGGTGGTGGTGTAAATATTGTAGTAAACCGTATACCAGAGACCCCATCTTAACCCCCCATTCTCCCTCTCTCCCTGCAGACTTCAACTACAATAACGACGGCTACGATGGTGAGGGCACAGAGGATCGGAAGTCCCAGGACGGCTCGGAGACGATGCCCTTCATCGACGAGTCCCCCACCATGTCGCCCCAGCTGTGTGCCCGGGGCCCAGATGGCGAGGCCGTGTCGCCCACTCCTCCAGAGGGACTCCTCCCAGGGGTAAGGCTGCCAGCGCGGGTGCTTCTCATGCAATTCAAAAAGCGGTCCATTAAAAG
>NC_063190.1:4056869-4061869 GCF_017589495.1 Alosa alosa
CCTAGCAACATCAAGTGATTGATTTTTTTTTTTTTCCTGAATGATTAAAAGACATTGTGCTTTTGAGTAGCTCTAGTAGGCCTACAGTGTTGAGTAACTAGCTGAGTATAAATTAAATACTCCTTTGGCTAAATAGCACTGTTAGCCACCCTCGAAGCATGTGCCTCATCATTTGCTACCCAAGTTACTGTACACTAGACATGCTCTCCGTGTTAAACCCAAGCCTGTCTAATGCATGTCTGTGCCTGTCAGTCAGCACAGCACAGCCCAGCAGCCGTGTGTAGTGCTGGTCGCGAGCCAAGTGCAAATCCCAGCTGATGTACGCTACACTAGTGTTGTCCATTCAGTGACGCTTCACACTTGGCAGCTGAAAACACCCAGGTCGACCAGGGCTCTCGCCTCCCCTCCGTCTCCCCTGTTTCCTGGTCAGACTGCCAGGCCTCGCTGGCCTCTCTCTACCCTCCCCTCCCTCTCCAGTCCACGTTGTGCAGCTCTGGTCAGCAGATAGAAACTGTACAGGGTCGTATGAAATGCTATTCACCAGGATCTGACCAGAGAGAAATGCTCGGAGGCAGTGTGAGAAAACCCAACGCCGCGATGCGTTTGGTCAATGAGGTAGAGGAACTTGTGGCCAGTTATGTTGTGGTCGTACTCTTTAAAAAGAATAGTGGGGTTGGTGTCGTTGGCGTCATCACAAGGGTTTTTGAGTCAGAGCGGACTGCTTGAATGCGCTGCTGCTGCTGGGCTGACATGAATGGTGGCTTGTGTCTTGGAAAAAGAAAATAGGTCCCCTGTGAATGCACTTGTAGAAACATCTCTGAAAGAATCGGTTGCTAGAGATGAGATGCTCAGGCCTGTGTGTCTGTAAAGCCAGTCTGTGATGTCAGGTTCACACCTAGTCCTGCGTCGTAAACCCATACTGTTGATGTGTCTGTTACGTGACTTCTGACAAGTTTCTTTGTTGAATGTGTGAACTGTGTGAATCCCACTCACTTCACCATTATCTCAGTGTGGTTAAGGGTCTTTGAAAGTCTGGTCAGTCACATCAAGTCTGGTTTGTTTGGGTTCATGCACCATTGCCTTAACACCATGATATGTCTTTTGAAAACATGTCAGTATTTAAGTTCTGCAAGGTTTTCAGCTTGTGTTCAGGACTCTGATGGTAGTTTAGTACAAGACAGGGTTGTCTGTTATTGCCAATGAGGCACAGTAGGCTATCTGTGTTACCATTGGTTAACACTGAGTGAACTCACCTAAAAGATAACATTTAACTGTTATATATTGGTTCAGTTCATCACGTGATCTGTTCTCATGTTCTCCTTTAAAGAACTAAAGATATATTCATAACTGTTATATTTTGCAACATTTGCATGTTTGAAGAACCTATACATGTACAATATTGTTTTAACTGTAAATAACTTTAAATGTAACTTTAAATAAGTTTTTAACTGTACCACCCACTTTTTGCTTGTTTCTTTCTTGACTTAGACTTGGTTTTGGGCACCATTTTCTTTTTATTATTTATGACTAAACAGTGACTTTTACAGCTTGTTATGGTTATGGTTATGGGATTTTGCAGACTCCTTTGTCCAAAGCGACACACAAATACAAAAACAACATAATATTTAAAATTTCACAGGGAACAGATTAGAATGTTGGTCAAACTAAGGAGAATAGCGATAATAAACAACAATGTCAATTTAATCAATAGCCTAATAAAATAAGCAATGAAAATGAGGGAAAAAGCAATAATAAACAATAATATCCATTCAATCAATAATATAAAAACAATGGCATAGTAAGACTATATTAAGGAGAATATCAATAACTAGTTGTACCGCATAGCGGTACAAAATATGACCGCCGCTCAGTCCTGTACATCCGTTCCGCGAAAATAAATCACACTTCAATTTGTCTCCATATTTTACTCCACCCCCCCACTCTTGAAACTTTTGTCTATGCTTGTTTGGCATGCCTGAGTGTGTGTGTGCGGCTGCACAGAAAGTAGCCTACTGGTGCTGAAAAGGTGAATAGATTGTAGAATAGCCAAAGAAGATGTAGCATTGTTATAAAACCTTTAAAATCTCTAAACAATCACAAGTAGGGCAGTTCATCACAGTTCATCCATTGCAACTGGATTGATGAAAGGTCACTTACACCTGTAGGCTACATTGTATTTGGGAAAAGCAAAAGGTATCAGCATAATTTTATTTATTTATTTATTTATTTATTTATTTATTTATTTATTTATAAATGTATAAACAAAAACATCTCTGTCAGTTCCATGCCGTTTTCAACAGCTATCAAAAACAAAGGTCATTTTTGGATGGATGGATTTTTTGTGAATTTCTTCTTCTACATAAGATTTTAGTAATCTTTAGTTCATGTAATACTTTATTGTCAATGCACAAATTAAGTAACAGTAGTCTGAAACGTTATTGTTAATGCACAAATTAAGTAGTCTGAAAAGAAATGCTGTTTTACATCTAACCAGTGGTGCAAATAACTGACATGATGAAATCGTCAAACTAGACTGTCCATACATTTTTAGCGGGCCAAAGTTGAAGAGCTGTTGTCCGTTATTGTTACGTCTAAAATATAGGCTGATTCATGTTCCCTTGCATTGTGTAACTGAGGTCCATGGCTAGTCTGGCTTTCACCAGACCAAGCTCAATCTCAAAAATAAATAGCGGGCAGATCAGGGTATCGTTGACCAAAAATTCAGGAAGTAGATGACGGGGAAAAAAACTTTGACAATCCCTATATGACCGAATTGAATTAGACCTAGTGTTTATGACTGGTCGACATAACAGACGCTCATCAGAAGACCACAGTGGTCGGGATATACGCCTTGATTATTGATTACAGATCCAGTCAGTGTCCTATAGGCCAAAGTGAGATTTAAATTTAATTCTGGCTACTATAGGGAGCCAATGGAGAGTAACTAGGAGTTACATGTGTCCTCTTTGACTGATTGAAGACCAGGCGTGCTCCAGCATTCTGAATCAGCTGTAATGATCTTATTACACAAGTGGGTAAGCCAGCTAATAGTGAATTACCATAGTCCAGCTTGGAGATGACCATGGATTGAACAAGAAGTTGTGTGGAATCTTGTGTCAGATAAGGTCTGATCTTCCTAATGTTGTAAAGCATAAACCGACATGACTTTTCAATAGAAGCTACATGCTCAGAGAAGTTAAGTCGGTCGTTAATTACAACGCCTAAGTTACGTGCCGATCTAGTTGTGGTCAGTGAACTAGTCAAGCTGGATGTTAATCTGTTTGGGAATAGCTATTTTAGCTGGAAACACCAAAAACTCTCTTTTTTAGAGATTAAGCTGAAGGTGCCGATCTTTCATCCAGGCTGAAATATCCTTAAGGCATTCAGAAATCCGGTGGGAAATGCTAGGGTCATCAGGTGGGAAAGACAGGTAAAGTTGAGTGTCGTCTGCATAACAGTAATAATCAAATCCATGGGAGCGAATGGTCTCACCTAAGGAAGTGGTGTAAATAGAGAAAAGCAGGGGTCCTAATACTGATCCCTGAGGTGAGGTCATGAGACCTAGATATCTGTCCCTGCTTGTTATAGCAGAAATGGATTCAGCACCTAAAAATCATATAGAAACAACGCATGAAGTACTTTTCCTCAAAAATGGCTACAAAATTTTCTTCCAGGGCTATTTCTCAAATTTCGGTCCTAAGTATATAAGTATAAATACTCTTTTGATCCCGTGAGGGAAATTTGGTCTCTGCATTTATCCCAATCCGTGAATTAGTGAAACACACTCAGCACACAGTGAGGTGAAGCACACACTAATCCCGGCACAGTGAGCTGCCTGCTACAACAGCGGCGCTCGGGGAGCAGTGAGGGGTAAGGTGCCTTGCTCAGGGACACTTCAGCCGTGCCTACAGGTCGGGGTTCGAACCGGCAACCCTCCGGTTACAAGTTTGAAGCGCTAACCAGTAGGCCACGGCTGATCCTGACTATTTCTGTGGCAAAAGACTGTATTAAGAGGTAGTAGAGGAGTAATTATGTATGTGTGTGTAGTAGATGAGTAATTATGTGTGTGTGTGTAGTAGAGGAGTAATTATGTGTGTGTGTGTAGTAGAGGAGTAATTATGTATGTGTGTGTGTAATATGTGCACCTGGGCCAAACCACTTCATTTATGGTCCCTCTGTCATTTGCTCTACTGGGTCAGATTGTCACGATAAAGCACCTTATTGTAGGCTACTGTATGTTGCACTGACTACATTCTGACTACATGGAGTACATAAAGCTAACACCTGTACTAAGTGCTTGCAGCTCTAACTGAAGGGATATGGGGGGCTGTGTGTGCGTGTGCGTGTGTGCGTGTGTGCGTGTGCGTGTGTGTGTGCGTGTGCGTGTGCGTGTGCGTGTGCGTGTGCGTGCGTGTGTGTGTGTGTGTGTGTGTGTGTGTGTGTGTGTGTGTGTGAGGGAGAGAGAGAGCCTGTGGAGGTTCATCATCACTGTGACCAGTCTGCTGAGTCAGAGGCAAGGGAGGCTTAAGTGCAAGTGTGCCGTACACATGACCTCACGACTTTACACGTCCCCACTGAGTTTGGACATGGCTGACGTTGCACACAGACCTACAGACAGTCTGTACCAGTAGACATGCAGCACAGTGTTACTCCAAACAGTGGATCTGGCCAAAACAATGGTCTATGGCAGGAATGTGTGGCAAGGCCATCCTGTAAGTCCAGTATATTTTGCATGCTATCAGTATCAAAGATAACAGCTGAATGATTGACATGGCATTGATGGATTGATTTTGTGTATATGCGCATACATAGGCTATCTCTGTGTCCAGGCTTGGTGGTAAACTTAGCAGACAATAAGGCGACTGCGTTGGCAGCAGGTCACCTCCCGATTTTATCTCCCGAGACCTAATATGGAAACAGTCAGTTGTTTCCGAAGGCCAGATTTCAAGCCGTGTTGTTGTTGACAGTGAATACATTATGAGGAAGTAAGAGCCTATTTC
>NC_063190.1:4071869-4076869 GCF_017589495.1 Alosa alosa
GGCCAACGGTCAGTTTCAGAAGATCTCTGAGGTGGGTACACTCAAACTTTCCTTTCCTCCCCTACACACACACACACACACACACACACACAGAGACATACACACACACCCCAGCTCACTGTTCCCCAATTCTTACGGACATACTGTACTCAGCCCCAGCAATTCAGCCTCTTTTTTGTTTCACTTTTATCTGATTGCTGTCAGACAAGTGCATTGATCATATGCTACACTTCTGCAGCTCTGAAGGTTATTTCAAACACACACACACACACACACACCGACACACACACACACACTCCTTGTTAGGCAGTGAGCTGTATCATTGTATGTGAGCCCAGTAATTGGCAATTATAATTATTCATAATTGTAACGTCAGCATGAGGCAGTGGATAAGAATGCAGTCACAGTTTCAAAGCTTACTGGCCTTGATTTATTTGTTTTAATTGTAAAGGTAGCAGTGTTTCAAACGGTATGATGTATGAGACAAATAAAAAACCTCAACTCTACCAAATCTATTTTCATGGTCCAAGTGCGTGTGTTTGTGTGTGTGTGTGTGTGTGTCTGTGTGCGTGTGTGTGCCCGTGTGTCGGTGTGTCCATGTTTGTGGGTGTGTGTGCTTGTGTGTTTGTCAGGTTCTCTGGTGGAGTATGTATTAGGCTGGGCTCAATTCCTCTTCGTTAGAGCCCCAAGCTGGTGTCAGTTCAGCTCTGATTCCCAGCCAGTCATGCACTATTTTGTGTGTGTGTGTGTGTGTGTATGTGTTGTGCGTGTGTGTGTGTCCTCTCAAAAATGTTGTTTGTGTGTGTATGTGCATGTGTGCACACACGCATGTGTATGTGTCCTCCTTAAAAAAATGTTGTGTGTGTGTGCGCACGCACGCATGTGTATGTGTCCTCCTTAAAAAATGTGTGTGTGTGTGTCAGGCTCTGAATCAGGACATGAGTGGTCTCTAGCTGTGAGGGGAGGTGCACTTAAATGAAACCTTCTAAACTAGCTCAAATTCCAGCATGGGAGCCAACTGCACTGTGATGTGGCACTCTGGTAGCAAAGTAATCATTTGTGTCACTTGTCCTCTGTGTGTATGTGTGTGCAGTCTCTGTGATTCTGACAGCGCCTGGGCTTTCATGTGCGATCTATGTGTGTATGTTAAAAGAGGTTATGAGAGTGAGCTAAATTTGCAGTGCATTATTTATGTGGGAATCGGGCTGATTGGGGATCAGTATGCAGCCCTCATCCTAGTCTGCTTTTAATAAGCAAATGCTGTAATCTTTCCACAGAACCTGAAGGTGAAGGGACCGAAGGATTCCAAGGACCTTACAAGCTCTGTCACAATGGAAGGTAAGTGGTAAAGTGTTTGTGTGTGTGTGTGTGTGTGTGTGTGCGCACGCGTGCGTGTGCGTGTGTAAATGTGTAAATGTGCGTATGTAAATGTTACTGTTTGACTGGATGCTAGTCTGAATCGATCACAGAGTTACTGGTAGTTAGTGCTCTGTAAGACTGGAACATGCTGTACTCCTCCTGCCAATACTTGAGCATGCAATGAAGGGTGTATGTGTTTGTGTGAGAGAGTTTAAGAGAGAGAATGTGTGTGTGTGTGTGTGTGTGGGAGGGGGGGTGTGTGTGCGCGGGTGTCTACGTTTGAGCTTGTGACAGAAAGAGAGAGAGAATGGAGAGAGAGGGTGAACAAACAGAGCTGTCTTAGTGTACAGGAGAGGGATGAGGGGGTGTGTGTGTGAGTTTGCCTGCACGCTCTTTCTCTCTCTCCCTCCCTCCCTCACTCCCCATCCCTCCCTCCCTCCCTCTCTCCCTGCCTGCCTGCACTCTCGGCGCTTCTGTGTGAGGGGCTATGGGTGCTGAAGCTGCCTGAGAGAGCGATGGGAGGAGAGGACAGGAGAGGAGAGAGGAAAAGAGAGAGGGAGCGCAGGGCCAACTCTGACATGGAGGTCTTCCTGGTGCTCAGGCTGTGTTGTAACTGCACTTACGGTAAAAACCCTGCGCCTCTTTGTCCTTCTCCTTTGTCTTTGCAGCGCCTTTGATTTTTGAATGTTTGACGGAGATTTGTTTTGTCCCGCCGTTTCCTTGGTTTGTTTGCTCGTCAGAAGTTGAAAGTTGAACTCTTTGGCAGTGGAGTGTTGTTTAGTTCTGTTCTTATACGCTAATTCCCTGGGCTGTTTTTATTCCAGGCGTGAGAGCTTAATTAACAGAGGTGGTCGCGATGGAGGATGGATCATGACTGATACAAAAATTGCATGTCCGGGACTCCTGTTTTATCGTGCCAGCTCCTCGAAAGGTTCCTTCTGGAGAATCTGCATGCTGGAAGTGCTGTTCGTGGGGGGAAATGTGTTTGCGTATGCATATGCGCAAGTGCCAACGAGCTTGTGTGTGTGTGTGCGCGTGTGTGTTCCGTGCTCTGTTTGAAGTTTCCGTGCGGCTTCTCCTTGGTTGCCGAGGGATAATCCCTCGCTGCGTTCCGGCTGCGTTTCCCGGGTGATAGCAGCTTGACTGACAGTCAGAGCGCACCTTCTCCCGGGTATGCAGGTTTAGTGAGCGAGGGAGAGAGAAGGAGGGAGGAGAATTGATCTTGCGGCTGCTGCGCTCTTTACATACGGATCACGTCCAACCCTATAGTGTGAACCCTGCGAGCCGCCGCCAGCCCCGGGGTGGGGGTGGGTGGGTGTAGGAGAGTGGGGGTGGGTGGGTGTCTGCAGAAGCCCAGAGATTCGGTCAGCTCCTCATCCCCTCTGCTCCTCCTCTCAAGTGCTGTGATGGGGGAGTGGAGGGGAGGGCTGTGTGTGTGTGTGTGTGTGTGTGTGTGTGTGTGTGTGTGTGTGTGTGTGTGTGTGTGTGTGTGTGTGTGTGTGTGTGTGTGTGTTTGTGTTTGCATGTGTGTGTTTGCGTGATTGTGTGCATGTGCGTGTGCTTGCGTGTGCATATACTGTATGTAAGTGTGTGAGTATGGAGTGTGCACACTTGCCTCACCTTGCATAAGCTGCACTTTGTGTTGGTGTTCACAAACTATCTCCGTTAAGCCCAGTTGGGAAAGAATGAGACGCAGAGACAGGTGCAGGGTGAAGTGATGAGAGTGAGTCAGACTGAGCACACACAGGATGAAAGTATTAAAGCGGTTATTAATACATCAGAGAGCGCCGCGAGCTGACGCGCTGTGTTATTTCTGTTTCTCTTTCGGTCTCTGAGAGGTGGAACCCCTGGCTGACTGGTGTGTGTTGGCGTGGTGACGCACTTTGCCTCTCCTCTCTTCTCCTTTCTCCTCTCCTCTCTCCTCTCCTCTTCTCTCCTCTCCTCTCCTCTCCTCTCCTCTCCTCTCCTCTCCTCTCCTCTCTTCTCCTTTCTCCCTTCTTTCTCCTCTCCTCTCTCCTCTCCTCTCCTCTCCTTTCCTTTCTCCCTCCTCTCTCCCCTCCTCTCCTCTTTTCTCCTCTCCGTTCTTTCCTGCCTCTCTCCTCTCCTCTCCTCTCCTTTCTCCCTCCTCCTCTCCTCTCCCCCTTCCTTCTCCTCTCCTCTCCTCTCCTCCTCCTCTCCTCCTCCTCTCCTCTCCTCTCTCCTCCTCCTCTCCTCTCCTCTCCTCTCTTCTGCCTTCCTCTCCTCTCCTCACCCCCTCTCCCTTCTCCTCTCTCCTCTCTCCTCTTCCCTCCTCTTCTCTCTCTCCTCTCCTCTTCTCTTCTCTCCTCTCCTCTCCTCTCCTCTCCTCTCCTCTCCTCTCCCTCCTCTCCTCTCCCTCCTCTCCTCTCCTCTCCTCTCCTCTTCCCTCCTCTCCTCTCCTCTTCCCTCCTCTTCTCTCTCCTCTCCTCTCCTCTCCTCTCTCCTCTCCTCCCCCCCCTCCCTCCCTCTCCTCTCCTCTCCTCTCCTCTCCTCCCTCTCCTCCCTCCCCTCCTCCTCCTCTCCTCTCCTCTCCTCTTCTCTCTCCTCTTCTCTCTCCTCTCCTCTCCTCTCCTCTCCTCTTCCCTACTCTTTTCTCCTCTCCGTTCTTTTCTCCCCTCCTCTCCTCTCCCCTACTCTCCTCTCTTCTGCCTTCCTCTCCTCTCCTCTCCCCCTCCCTTCTCCTCTCTTCTCTCTCCTCTCCTCTCCTCTCCTCTCCTCTTCCCTACTCTTTTCTCCTCTCCGTTCTTTTCTCCCCTCCTCTCCTCTCCCCTACTCTCCTCTCTTCTGCCTTCCTCTCCTCTCCTCTCCCCCTCTCCCTTCTCCTCTCTCCTCTCCTCTCCTCTCCTCTTCCCTACTCTTTTCTCCTCTCTTCTCTCCTCTCCTCTCCCCTCAGGTAGAGGCCCATTAATCACACGTTTGTGTGCGTGTGCGTGTGCGTGTGTGTGTGTGTGTGTGTGTCTGCCTGCCTGCTTGTGTATGTCTCAGAATATTACAGTGCTCCATTTATCACTGTCTCCAAGCCAGTGACACTCTTGGCTAACGGTTAGTGTTTTTCCCCCTGTGTTTTTTTGGCTGAGTGAGGCGTTTGTGTTAATGTTTGTGTTGATGTGTGTTGTTGTGTGTTTGCCCTGGGGGTCTCCTAATGCCACCCGTGAGGAGATCTGCCAGGCGGGGGATAACTGAGCCGGCGGCTAAGTGCTCAGGTGGCGTTAATCTCTCGGTCTGTCAGCAAGTGCTACACTTGTGTCTGTCTGTTCTGTTCCGTTCTGTTCTTTTCATCCTCCTCTCCTTCTCTCCTCCTCTCCTCCTCTCTGTCACACCCTCTTCTTCACCCTGTCTCTCGGTTTCTGATTGCTTGGCTCTTTTTCCAGGAGTCCATTTCTTTCTTAAATCGGTGTGTTGCAGTCACAGTCTGAGGTGTGTGTGTGTGTATGTGCAAGCCTCTCTGTGTGTGTTTGTATGCCTTTGTGTGTGTGTGTGTGTGTGTGTGTAGTGGTCACTGTGATTGCTGGCTGGCCCACCCTAGCATTGTGATTAGTGGGGTGCAGCTGTGTGTTGGGGTGACCTTGACAGAGGCTCCATCACAGCGTTGCCCCGTGCGGCCATCCATTTCCTCAGCAATC
>NC_063190.1:4081869-4089369 GCF_017589495.1 Alosa alosa
ATTCTCCAGAACGTTTGTTGTTCTCTCTCGACACTCTTTCATTGATCTTCTTTTGTTTCTCTTCTCTCTGTTTTTTCTTTATATGTGATGACTGTATATGTCTTCATGATGAGACTCATCTAGTTCTTTTTGTCTGTCGCTGTCACACTGCTGCACACAGGTCACAGGTTTTATGAAGAAAACAACAATTGAGTTGCCAAGTGGTGGCTCGCTGGATTCTGTTGGTCCCTGAAGCGTAGTGTCCGCCACCCCCTTATCTCTCCCTGAGAGGTGTTTTATAGAGTGACCCTCAATTCAGCGAAAGTGGCCTAAGCTTCATCATGCTCCTTCAACACACACACACACACACACACACACACACACACACACACACACACACACACACACACACCCTGCTGTGTGTGTGTGTGTGTGTGTGTGTGTGTGTCTGTGTGGACAGGTAGGAGCATTATGTCAACCTCCTCCGCCGAGGTTACTGTCTCCAGGACGCCCCTGTCTGGGCGATTGATGGCCTCTGTGGCTGCCTGTCTCTGCAGCCGTCATGTCTCCATGGCATCTCATGTTCCCGTCATGTCCGCCCATTCTCCCCCACTTATTTGATCTCTGCTTCCCCAACTCTCCTGGATCAGCTGAGTAAAGCTCATCTCCACTATACACCTGCTTTATAGCTAATTCCAGATCAGTCTCTATACATAAATAAATCCCCCAGCTCCATATCCATACTGCAAGTGGGGATGTTGTCTTTGTGTCTGTGGCGTCCGAGGCTCAGTGTTCCACAGAGTCACCCTGATTATCGTATTCCCCTTTTGTTTCCCACTGGATTTTAATTAGTGACACAGAGACATGAATATTCATACAGCTCCGATTAGAAGAAACCGACACAAGCGGAGGAGACAGGCGTGGTCTATTAGGCATATTTTATGCCACTGGAAAGACAAGCCGCTGGCATAATGAGCTGCGATGTGTCGTGGAGCGCATCTGCTATGCTTATGAGCTGCTGTATGGAGTGGAGGTGCTGTCAGTGTTGACAGGTAAAAATGAAAACACAGCCATAATGCTCATCCCCCCCACTCCAGCCCCATGGAGTTGTCTCACACGTATAGCGTAGCAATTAGCATACAATGCAGAGTAGAAACATTTGGAACATGTAGGTGTCAGTATATGGTCGTGTGTGTGTGTGTGTGTGTGTGTGTGTGTGTGTGTGTGTGTGTGTGTGTCTGTGTGCACACGTATGTGTGTCTGTGTGTCTCTGTGTTCTGGGCTCATACTCTCATACTCTACTTGTGTTCTTATATACAGTGCTTAGGCCTTATCTCACACTTCCTTGTTCCCTAAGATGAACAGTGTTGATGTGAGTAGTGGAAGCCCAGTGTGCTTCAGCCATCCCTGTGTGAGCACGAGGCCTCTGTTTCCATTCCAGGTCCTAGCGATCATTAAAACCTGCAGGGCATTATCCAATAAAGGCCAAGGCCAATGCTGTTTCCAGCAAGTCAACATTAGGGTAATGGTGTTTGGTCTGTCATAGGACTCGGCCAGATAAGTCACCAGCATAATGAATATGATTTGTGTGTGTGTGTGTGTGTGTGAATATGATTTGTGTGTTAATGAGTTGACAGTGTACACCCCAGGCTAACTTCTGCATTCTCATTAGCAAAGTGGAGGTGCTTTCCCCTGGACATTCATTTAGACACATGATTTATACGCAGATGTACCGCGTGCACATTTGTTGTCAGCATGGTTTCCCCAAAACATTATAAATGAGCCGTCATCTACTTTTAGCCTGTGTTTCTGTGCTCCAGTGAAGAATGGCTGCTCACAAATCTCCCACATTGCTGGCATATAAATAATGTTAATCTTACAGGAACAAAGAGGTGTGCTTGTTTTGAGAACGCATTAAAAGGAATATTAAATTACCGCAATGATACAGCAGCCTTTTTGTCTTGCAATCTTCCATTGTCCTCAGGTTCCTAGCCAAGGCTAATTGAATCTCTCTATCTATCTATCTCTCGCTCCCTTTCTCTCCCTCTCTATATCCCTCTTTCTTTCTTTGTGTGTGTGTGTGTGTGTGTGTATGTGTGTGTCCTTGCCTGCATGTGTGCTTTTTGCTCATTGTGCATATGCCTTTCTTTGTGTGTATCCATGTGTTTTTGAGCTCTTTGTTTGTCGTTTGTTTGATTGAACATTTTGTCAGATCTTTGTATATTGTGATGAATAATGAAGTATGATTTTAAAATATCTTTGTTTGCCCCCCTCCCCTCTCTATATGTATATATATATATATATATATCCCCCTGCCCTGCCCCCTTCCCTCTCCAGCAAGCACCAGCAGTATGAGTGTAAGTGGTACACCCCGCTGGCCGACCTCACCTTCCAGACGCTGGACGACGCGGCCGACTCTATCCCCCACATCCAGACGCTGCCCGAGCATGAGCTGGATGAGATGAAGAACAAGATCTGTGTCTTCAAGAGCGAGATCCAGAAGGAGAAGGTGTGTGCGTAAGCGTGTGTGTGTGTGTGTGTGTGTGTGTGTGTGTGTGCGTGTGTGCAGGGTTCTAGAGTGCGACATGTCGTACATGTGACCAAATTTTTTAAGGGTGCGACAAATGTTTTCTTGGGTCGCACTGGTGCACCTAATGTCTTATGGGTGAGCGCCTAGACTTTCCTCACATCTGCTGTCTCTCCACGAACTAAGCGTTTGTCCTCCTTTGACTAGTGTTGCACGGTGCACCAATACTACAAAAGTATCGCAATACCCTGAAATTAGAAACGTCAACAATACCTAATTTTATTACTGTAGTATCGATATACTTGAATGATAGTCGGTGCTTTTCGTAGCCTATGTGTCTTTTCTCCTCACACACACACAGCTTTTAACCTGCAGCTGTTGTGATAAGTAGCGAGTAGCGATGTCAAGTTGATTTGCTGACTTGCACCGCTCAAGTTTGTGTTGCTAACCTACCTAGGCTATGGAATTTAGTTCATTTAGGCCTTTCTGAAATACTGTAAGCTACACAACCTATTGGTAAACTTTTACATCTTGAGAGTTCCTTCTAGGTAACTGTCCCGTTAGCTCACGCGTCATTTATTAATGTAGTGCTCACCAAAATCATAGAAATTAACATTGCAAGACATCTCTTGCAATAACCCCAGACATATTTCCTTTGACTTGTTAGTTTTTTTTAACATTTATTTTATTTAACAACAAATAAAACAAATGAATTGCATCCATATATCCTTGAATGATGAACGACTATTTTCTTCTAGCCTAAAACCTTGAGAATGAAAGCTAATTACTTTCATGTTCTTCTTAAAGCTAATTACTTTCACATTCTCTTCTGAAAAAAATGGGTGCACCTACATTTTGTGCTGGTGCACCTAAATAAAAAAAGTTAGGTGCACTAGTGCAACCAATGCAAAAAGGTAGCCTGGAGCATGTGTGTGTGTGTATGTTTGTGTTTCCATCCATCCTGGAAATGATGATATTGAAGTGTGTGCTGAGGCCATTGATGGCCACTCTTATCTATGTGTGCCAAACCACAGGCAAGGCATATGATCAGAGATGCTAGGGACCTAGTGGGCGGAGGGGAACTAATTGGCTCTCTTTTTAGCTAAACTTCCACTTATCTGACTAGAGACCCACAATAGTCAGCTATTCAGTTTCAGTTGTATAAAGCCTCTATTCAGAGTCCAAGATGGCGGCTGAGTGGTGGTGTGTTTTTAGGCTCTGATTAGGTTAGGATCTATAAAGGATGCTGTTTTCATCCCTGCACTCTGGGAGCCTATGCACAGAGGTAGCGCACTTGTGCAGCAGCCCGCTCTTTGAGAGAGGTCGTTGCAGTGACCACAGAGTGGGGTCAACTAAGGGCAGACTCCGCTTCCAGGAACAGAGGAAGGGACACTGCCCACAGCTCCCCTCGCGTGGACTGCCATACCTGGGCGTGCCCGACCAGCCCGGCTTCCATCTTTCACCCCCCACCAGTCTGGCCAAGACTCTGTTTATCTTTAGGAATTAAAAGCTGTGTGTTCCGCTATTAAGCTCCCCACCCCCCTCTGCTCACCAAGCCGCTGGTGTTGTCATTGGAATGAACCTGTCAGGAGTTACCGGTACATTTGGAGGACAAGTTGTTTTGGTGCTCATTAGTGGTGCAGGCATGATGGTGTGCTGTGTTTGATGTACCCCCCCACACACACACACACACACACACACACACACACACACACACACACACACACACACACACACACCACACACAAACACTGAGATATGTGAGAATAGAGTTGTCCTTGTTTAGATTGAGTGGAGTAGCATGGAACAGAGATAAGCATCTTGTCCAGTGTAAACAGGCATAATGAGGGAGGAGAGTTTAGGGAACACTGGCGTGTACTCGCACACCCCTTACTTCCTCTCGGGCTCGCGCCCAAACACAATGGCTCCTAGGAGCTCAGGCTTATGTTGGGGATCTTCTATTGTCCAACACACACACACACTTACACACACATACATAGACACACATACACACACACAAACACTTAAACACACACACACAAACACTTACACACACATACACATACACACACACACATATACACATACACACACACACACAAACACTTACACACACACACACACACACACATACACACACACACACACACACACACACACACACACACACACACACACACACACACAAACACCAGATTCTCTTGGATATGCAGCACAGGTAGCCCACGCAGCACAGCCGGGAGCTGCACCGCTGTTGAAAGACAGCAGGAGAGTTAGTTCTCAGGAAAGGCAGGAAAGAATGGAGGGATGTAGTGGAGTGCTGGAGGGAGGTGAAGAGGTGTTCTGGAGAGGGAAGAGAGGGGAGGGGAAAGGGACGAAGCCCAGCAAGGCGAGAGAAGGAACGCCATCAGCACAGGAAGTGATGTGATTTGGGGAGTGCTAGGCATGATTACTAGCATGATTAGCACCTCATAGCGGCTGCCTGGTTTGGAGAGGGGCAGGTAGTTGAGTGGGAACCACTTGTGCTGCATATTCAAGAGAAACGTGCGTGCGTGCGTGTGTTTGTGGTTGTAGCCCAGTTCTGACATCCTGTTCTGAGGAACTGTTTGTGTAACTTCTCCATTACAAACCATCTGTTCTTTATCCATTTTTGGGTTTTGGAACCACAGCATTTCTGATGAATCAACATGATCAACTGTTTTCATCATTGTTGTGTGTGTGTGCGTGCGTCTGCGTGCGTGTGTCCGTCTGTGTGCGTGTGTCTGTGTGCGTGTGTCTGTGTGCGTGTGTCTGTGTGCGTGCGTCTGTGTGCGTGCGTGTGTGTGTGTGCATATGCAGACAAAGGGACAGAGCCGCGTGGTGGACCGCCTGAGGAAGAAGATGAACGAGCAGGAGGCATGTCTCCTTCTGCACTCGCCCTCAATCCCCTTCCGCATCCACAACAGAAATGGCAAGGTACAGAGCACACCAAGGGACCAACTTATACCACTTATACTTATACTTATTGAACTGGCTGCCACTTGTATTCAATGTGCCTTACTTATGTCAATTATTACAAGAGGCATTCTCCCCAGAGTAGTTTGGGGCTAATTGCCTTGTTCAGGGACATGATGGTGGCAGTTGGGGAACTCGCAACTTTTCTGGCTAACCCAGCTCCTTAACCACTACACACACATCCACAAACACCCACCCACAGCACATGATTGTCCTGTCACATCTGAAAATAGGACTGAATCCAGTTAGCCTCTGTTCCTCTGGGCTACTCTGCAGCGCCACATTTGAACACTAGAGGGAGCTGTTGGTTTGCATCTCAGTCCCTCTCCTCTTTCTCCCTCAGAGCTACTTGTTTCTGCTGTCTTCAGACTATGAGAGGTCAGAGTGGAGAGAGAGCATTGAAAAACTGCAGAAGAAAGGTATGGAAAAACTGACAAAAATAATAATTTATTTTTAAATAATAATAAAATAACTCCTTTTCGAATAATACCCAAAAATAAAGTTAGTAACAGTCTACCCAGTCTACTTGTAAATAACTTCCTACTTGTAACTTCCTGTGCATATCTTCAGCACTGGTGCTATTTTAGTGTGTGTATGACTAGTGTGATGATGTGTATCTGGTCAAACAGTGCTGTGAGTGATTGTGTGATTGATGCGTTCCAGACCTGCAGGCCTGTGTGCTGAGCTCTGTGGAACTGCAGGTTCTCACCGGATTCTGTTTCAAACTCAGAACCGTCCACAACATCCCACTCACCAGCCACAAAGATGGTGAGGATCTCCTGCTCTCCCGTTGTCTTGCTCTCTTTTTCCTTTCCACTCTCCTTTCTCTCCTTTTTTTCTCTGTCAGTGTCTCACCTTTTCCTCCACTTCTCTCTATCTCTTTCTCTTTTTCTATCTTTCTATCTCTCACCTTCTCTCCTGTCTGACTTTCTTTTCCTTCTTCGCACACACGCACACACACGAACCCTTGAGCTGACGCAGTGCTGAATCCAGGCCACACTCCCCCCCAACTCTGCTTTGAGTTAAAACTCACTCTCCTTCTTTTCTCCTTCCTCTCCCTCTCCCTTTTCTTCTCTCCTTCTTTTCTCCTTCCTCTCCCTCTTCCTTTTCTTCTCTCCTCCTCTCTCTTTTTCTGTGCTCGTCGCTCCAGCTTTCCTCAATAAACGCGTCTCTCTTGATGCTGCCTCAGCAGCACTAACAGCAGCAGCAGAAAGAAAGCCCAACTGGATTAGAAGTGGAATCTGGGTTACAATCTGTTTCTAATCCACTGATAACCTGTGCCACGTTGTTTCCAGACACAAACAAAAAGTTCTGTGGCCTAGTTCGGTTGTCTTTTCCCCAAATATTCCCTTTTTTTTTACTTTGATGGGACCTGATATGGGATTGTTTGGACTGAGGTGACATTAAAGCCATGTGTTCTCCCTGCTGCGATTTGCACCGGATGGAGGCAAAAAACCCCACAGGCAAAGCTCCTGCATCCTGCCCCTGTATCTCCACTCCTCTGAAGCAGCCTGATTTGGCTTTCTTGACCCTGCTGATTCTGAAGTCCACCTCAACCTCCACCTACACCTCCATCTCCACCTCTATAACCCTGCACAGCAGTGACATGACTGGGATCTAATCTTGTGGATCTGCTGTATCTCCTGCTCTGCTCAAGTGCCTGTCTTAATGACTCTCTCCCCGAGAAGTTTGCCCATGCTTTATATAGGCTACGTGGAATAACACTTTGTTTTGTAAACATAGTTGATTTGGTTGACCACAACTATTTTATCTAATTTTACTGAAAGCTTGAAAGCCTCCAGCTACCTAATTAGGCTGTATAAACCTTTATTGGCGCGTATAAAAATCTTGAGCTTTTTATAGTAACCTTATTAAATGTTTGTGTGTGTCTAGAGCAGCGTTTCTCAAACTGTGGGTCGAGGAGACATGCCAGGTGGGGCTAACTGGCGTGAAAAACAGGAGTTTTTAATTAATTTTTTTATCTGTAGCCTGGGCCCAGG